>NC_026153.1:11424067-11471609 GCF_000512975.1 Sesamum indicum
TTTTCCGTTAATCGTTAACAGAATTGGATTTTTTTTGCTAATTTTACCAAACAAGAAGGGTTTTTTAGCCTATTTCCAAAATACAAGAGGGTTATTAGCTTTTTCAATAAAACACAGGGGGTAAAACGCATTTTAGCTGAAAAAGGAAATTCAAGAATGTGCAATTAATTAAAGAATGAGATAAAAGTCAACATGGGATTTTGTGGGATATTCCTTTAAAGTTGTTCCTTGTTGTCTACGCCTTCATCCTCTTGAAAAAAATACATTAAATTCTATGTCCTCTCAAAAGACTCGACCTTCACTTTTTTTTTTTCTTTTTGTTTTTCACATATAAACATTCAAGAAAATAAAAGACCTCAAAACAACACAATTAAAATTCACGATTTTATCTCTTTGGCAACAATATACAAGAATAGTCCACATTACAATAACTCCATCCCATATCAACACAAACACAAAAATTCAAGATTTAAAGTTACATTATTATGAGTTGTTGATAAACTCAAAAAAGGAGAAACCTTTCATTGAATAGATTGACCAACTCTTTTAGCTCCAAAGTTTTGCCCATAGCCAACCTAATAAACCCCTTTAGCGAAAACAATTTTATTTTGCAGTAGCAAGACGAGTAAGTTTTTCACACCTAAATAGAACAAAGACACTCAAATATAAAAAACATATAACTGAAGCAACATCCAAAAATCAACAAAGAAAGCTGAGAGAATAAAAAGAAATATATCAACAAAATCTAGTCCAAAAGTTAAGAATTACATCTCTAAAGTAACGTCTAATTAATTCTCGAATTCTATCAAAGTCCCACATTCTTTATTAAAAAAAAAAAGAAAAAAAAGCCAAAAATAAAATATCAATCAAACACCAAGAGAGGTGGTTTAGAAGCTATACACACTTGCAATACCTCTCGTTGACGATTTTTTGCAAAAAATTGGATGAAGAAGCCAATGAAAACTCTTAGTGTTTGGGTATGCTAACGTGCTCTTGAGAGGAAGTTTTGGAAGGGTTTATGAAAGGGAAAGAAATGGAGAGAATGAGCCGTTGGAGTTTGGAGAGAGAGAGAGGGGAGGGGGGGGATGGGAGAAAGGAGGTCTTCAAATGTGGGAGTCAGTTATATAGATTATGGCGTATCCCTTGACCTGTCAAGGGAGAAACCATCAGTTGAGCACTATTGTACTGTACGATCTTATTTTATTAATAAAACATACATTTACCCAAAAAAATAGGGGAGTCAGATAAGAGTGGGAGAGAGATTAAAGACGTCTAATATATGGAGGACATTTTTGAAAATTTATTAAATTGGTATAACAACGGTAAAACTTAATCAAATTTCTATTTTTATACTCAATAAATTGGGGATAATTATAGTTTTAGTCCTCATACATTGCCACTAACTCATTTTCAATCCCCCAACATACTAAATTTCTATTTTAGCTCTTCAACTTTTAAAATATTAACAGTTTATGTCCTAAAGTCTAGTTAATGACCATTTCACCCTTTCAAAGAAAAAATAGAGTCCAATTATTTATTTCTGTGCTCATGATCAGGCCTAACATGCAAAAATAAAATTATGCCTCCATAAATCCATATCTTGTTTTGACCGTCTTATTCCCGGGTATTCCAAATCCTTGATTTTATGGATTTCCTCCAACCACACTACCGCAGCAGATGGTGCGCAGGTATGAATACCTTTCCGTTATTTGAAAATTATTGATACCTCTTTGATGTTTGATAAAATTCTGTAATTTTTGGATGGATACCTTAAAATTATCAACTTTGCCCTTGCTATACTTTCTTTCTTAAAAAACAAGTGCTATAAAAATATTGGGGAAGTAGACAAAATATTTTGAAAAATTGAAAATTATATTAACCACTTACTCCATAAATAACGTATAGAAAATTTTTACAAATTAAGTAAAATATTATAATTTATAGCTCACAAGACATTTTGGTCAGTCCATCACAAATGATAAATGAAAAACTAACAAATTGAACTAGTTGTTAGATGGTCGTTAAAATTAGAAGTTAATGGTTATTTTCCATACGACAAGAAAGTATTTGTAATCATGAAAAATTTCAAAAGAACTCATTGTAATTTATCCTACAACAAATGAAAAAGTGCAAAAGAAAGCTTGTGTTCTAAACCCTTGCATTTGTTTGGGACAATCTCTAACGATAATAATAACTACAAGTTAGTACAAAAAGAAAACAAACTTTCTTCAATAAAACCGCGTAAAATAGCTAAAATTTGAACTATCTCGGAATTCAATGAAACTTGAATAAACGTTGGTCTAAACTTTTCCATTTGTATTAAATTTTCTAAACTTAATAATAACTACAAGTTAGTGTAAAAGAGAAATAAACTTTCTGTATAAAGCCGCAACAAATAGCTAAAATTTGAATTTTGAATGGAAAGTAGGCCTAAACCCTTGCATTTGTATGGTAAATTATCTAAGGATAATATTAACTACAAGTTAGTATGAAAGGTAAACAAACATTCTTTAATAAAACTGCATAAAATAGTTAAAATTTGAACTATCTCCGAATTCCACGACACTTGAACAGAAAATAAGCCTAAACCCTTGCATTTGTATGGGAAAATTTCTGAGCATAAGAATAACTAAAAGTTAGTATAAAAAGAAAACAAAACTTTCTTTCAAAAAGACGAGTAAAACATATAAAATTTGAACTATCTCGGAATTCAATGAAATTTGAACCATACGTATGTCTAAACCCTTGCATTTGTATGGGAAAATTGCTAAGCATAATAATAACAACAAGTTAGTTCCAAATGGAAATAATATTTTTTTAATAAAACTGCGTAAAACAACTAAAATTTTAACTATCACACAATTCAACGAAACTTGAACCAAACGTAGATCTAAGTATAATAATAACTACAAGTTAGTATGAAAGGAAAACAAACTTTCTTTAATAAAGACCCGTAAAACAACTAAAATTTGAACTATCTCAAAATTCTACGAAACTTGAATCAAAAGTAGGGCCTAAACCCTAGCATTTGTATACTAAATCTAAGCATAATAATAACTACTAGTTAATACGAAAGGGAAATAAATATTCTTTAATAAATTTGTAGAAAACGGCTAAAATTTGAAATATCTCAGAATTACACGAAATATGAACCAAAAGGAGGCCTAAACCCTTGCATTCGTATGGTAAATTTTCTAAGCACAATAATAACTACAAGTTTGTATGAAAAGGGAAACAAACTTTCATTAATTAAACCGCGTAAAACATCTAGAATTTAAACTATCTCATAATTTCACAAAACTTGAACCGAAAATAGGCCTAAACCTTGCATTTGTATTGAAAAATTCCTAAGCATAATAATAACTCCAAGTTAGTACGAAAGAACACAAACTTTGTTTAATAAAACCGCGTAAAATAACTAAAATTTGAACTATCTCAGAATTCAATGAAACTTGAACCAAACGTAGGTCTAAACCTTTGTACTTGTATTATAAATTTTCTAAGTATAATAATAACTACAAGTTAGTAGGAAAGAGAAATAATTTTTTTTTTAATAAAATCACGTAAAACAATAAAAATTTGAACTATCTCAGAATTCAATGAAACTTGAACCAAACGTAGGTCCAACCCCTTTCATTTGTATGTGAAAATTTCTAAATATTGTAATAACTACGAGTTAGTATGAAAAGGTAACAAACTTTCTTTAATAAATAACTGCGTAAAACAACTAAAATATAAATTATCTCATAATTTGAACCAAAAGTAGGTCTAAACCCTTGTATTGGTATGGTAAATTTTCTAACCAAAATAATAACTACGAGTTATTACTAAAGGAAAACAAACTTTTCTTTAATAAAGTCGCGTATGGCAGCTAAAATTTGAACTATATCAGAATTCCACGAAACCTTAACCAAAACTAGGCCTAAACCTTTGCATTTGTATGGTAAATTTTCTAAGCATAATAAAAACTATAAGTTAGCATAATAAAAACAAACTTTCTAAAATAAAACAGCATAAAACAACTAAAATTTGAACTATCTCAGAATTCCACAAAACTTAAAACGCAAGTAGGACTAAACCCTTCTATTTGTATGATAAATTTTCTAAGTAAAATAATACTTACAAGTTAGTACGAAAGGAAAACAAACTTACTTTTAATAAACCCCGTAAAATATCTAAAATTTGAATTATCTCATAATTCAACGAAAGTTGAACCAAACGTAGGTCCAAACCCTTGTATTTGTATGGAAATTTTTTTAAGAAAAATAATATCTACAAGTTAGTATGAAAATGAAGTAAACTTTCTTTAATAAAATCACATACAACAACTAAATTTTGAACTTTTTCAGAATTCAAAAAAACTTGAACCAAACATAGGTCTAAACCCTTTCTTTTGTGTGGGAAAATTTCTAATCATAATAATAAGTGCAAGTTTGTACGAAAAGAAAACAAACTTACTTTTAATAAACCCCGTAAAACATCTAAAATTTGAATTATCTCAGAATTCAACAAAATTTGAACCGAACGTAGGTCCAAACCCTTGTATTTGTATGAAAAAATTTCTAAAAAAAATAATATCTACAAGTTAGTACGAAAAGAAAGCAAACTTTCTTTAATAAAATCGCATACAACAACTAAATTTTGAACTATCTCAAAATTCAACGAAACTTGAACCAAACATATGTCTAAACCCTTTCATTTGTGTGGGAAAATTTTTAATCATAATAATAACTGCAAGTTAGTACGAAAAGGAAACAAACTTTCTTTAATAAAGCCACGTAAAACATCTAAAATTTGAACTATATTAAAATTCAATGAAACTTGAACCAAACGTAGATCTAAACCCTTGCATATGTATGGTAAATTTTCTAAACATAATAATAACTACAAATTAGTATGAAAGAAAAATAAACTTTCTTTAATAAAGCCGCATAAAAGATCTAAAGTTTGAACTATCTCAGTATCCAACAAAACTTGAAACAAACGTAGGTCCAAACCCTTGCATTTGTATGAGAAAATCTTTAAACATTATAATAACTATAAGTTAGTACGAATAGGAAACAAACTTTCTTTACTAAAACTGCGTAAAAAAAACTAAAATTTGAACTATCTCAGAATTCAACGAAACATGAACCAAACGTAGGTATAAACCCTTGCATTTGTGTGGGAAAATTTCTAAGCATAATAATAACTACAAGTTAGTACGAAAGGGAAATAAACTTTCTTTAATAAAATCGTGTAAAATATCTAAAATTTCAACTATCTCAGAATTCAATGAAACTTAAAGCAAACGTAGGTCTAAACCCTTGCATTTGTATGGAAAATTTTCTTAGCATCATAATAGCTATAAGTTAGTACGTAAAGGAAACAAACTTTTCTTTAATAAAACCACTTAAACAACAAAAATTTGAACTATCTCAAAATTCAACGAAACTTCAACCAAACGTAGGTCTAAATCATTGCATTTGTATGGTAAATTTTCTAAGTATAATAATAACTACGAGTTAGTATGAACAAAAAATAATTTTTTTTTATTAAAGCCATGCAAAACAACAAAAATTTGAACTATCTCAGAATTCCACGAAACTTGAACCACAAGTTGGCCTAATCCCTTGCATTTATATGGTAAATGTTCTAAGCATAATAATAACTGCAAGTTAGTATGAAAGGTAAACAAACTTTCTTTAATAAAATCGCAAAAAACAGCTAAAATTTGAATTATCTCAGAATTCTGTGAAACTTGAACCGAAAATAGGTCTAAACCCTTGCATTTGTATGGAAAAATTTGTAAGCATAATAACAACTACAAGTTAGTACAAAAAGAAAACAAACTTTGCATAATAAAGCCGAATAAAACATGTAAAATTTGAACTATCTCAGGATTCAACGAAATTGAACCAAACCTAGGTCTAAACTCTTGCATTTGTATTGAAAAAAATTGCTAAGCACAATAATAATAACAATTTAGTGCGAAAAGGAAATAAATTTTCTTTAATAAAATCGCATAAAACAACAAAAACTTGAACTATCTTAGAATTCAACGAAACTTTAACAAAACGTAGGTCTAAACCCTTGCATATGTATGGTAAATTTTCTAAGCATAATAATAACTACAAGTTAGTATGAAAGGGAAACAAACATTCTTTAATAAAGCCGCGTAAAACAGCTAAAATTTGAACTATCTTAGAATTCAACGAAACTTGAACTTAACTTGGGTCTAAACCCTTGCATGTTTGTGGGAAAATTTGTAAGCATAATAATAACAACAAGTTAGTACGAAAGGGAAACAAACATTCTTTAATAAAACCGCGTAAAACATCTAAAATTTGAACTATCTCAAAGTTCAACAAAACTTGTACCAAACATAGGTTTCATTTGTATACAAACTTTCTTTAATAAAACTGCGTAAAAAGACTAAAATTTGAATTATCTCAGAATTCAACGAAACTTGAACCAAACGTAGGTCTAAACCCTTGCATTTGTATGGTAAATTATCTAAGCATATTAATAACTACAAGTTAGTATGAATGGAAAACACACTTTTGTTTTTTAATAAAACCACGTAAAACAGCTAAAATTTGAACTATTTCAAAATTCAACGAAAATTGAACGAAAAGTAGACCTAAACCCTAACATTTGTTAGGGAAAATTTCTAAACAGAATAATAATTACAAGTTAGTACAAAAGCGAAACAACCTTTTTTAATAAAACCACGTAAAATATTAAAAATTTGTACTATCTCAAAGTTTAACGAAACTTGTACCAACATAGGTCTAAACCCTTGCATTTGTATGTAAAAATTTCTAAGCATAATAATAACTACAAGTTAGCATGAAAAGGAAACAAACTTTCTGTAATAAAATCGCGTAAAATAACTAAAATTTGAACAATCTCAGAATTCAACAAAATTTAAACCAAACGTAGCTATAACACCCTTCCATTTGTATGGTACATTTTCTAAGCATAATAATAACTACAAGTTAGTACGAAAGAAAAACAAACTTTCTTCAATAAAGACGCGTAAAACAACTAAAATTTGAACTATCTCAGAATTCAACGAAACTTGAACCAAAAGTAGGCTTAGACCCTAGCATTTGTATGGTAAATTTTCTAAACATAATAATAACTACAAGTTAGTACGAAAGATAAACACACTTTCTTTAATAAAGCCGCGTAAAACAGTTAAAGTTTGAACTATCTCAGAATTCCACGAAACTTGAACCAAAAGTAAGCTTAAACCCTTGCATTTGTGTGGGAAAATTTTTAAGCATAATAAAAACTACTAGTACAAAAGGGAAACAATTTTATTTTTTAATAAAATCAAGTAAAACATCTAAAATTTGAACTATCTCAAAGTTCAATGAAACTTGTACCAAACGTAGGTCTAAACCCTTGCATTTGTATGGAAAAATTTCTAAGCATAATAATTACTACAAGTTAGTACGAAAAGAAAATAATTTTTTTCTAATAAAATCTTAAAAACAACTAAAATTTGAAATATCTCAGAATTAAACGAAATTTGAACCAAATGCAGGTTTAAACCCTTGCTTATTTTCTAAGCATAATAATAACTACAAGTTAGTACGAAAGGAAAACAATCTTTCTTCAATAAAGCCGCGTAAAACAGTTAAAATTTGAACTATCTCAAAATTCAACGAAACTTGAACCAAAAGTAGGCCTAAACCCTCACGTTTGTATGATAAATTTTCTAAGCATAATAATAACTACAAGTTAGTACGAAAGGAAAAAAAACTTTTTTTTTCGATAAATGTAAATTTTATTAAACAAAAAGAAATGCATGAGTACAGTACAATCATGAATCATTCTCAAGCTTCACCCCCGACAGGCCATAAACGATAAAGACCACATGAGCTAATTAAAAATTGTTATTCAGCACTAATAATCCGCTGTCTAACATCACCAAGAATAGTAATAGAAAGAGTACGTGCATCACAGCGCACGTTCTCGAACCCATGCCGATTCTGCTCCATCAAAATGTGATAGACCAGAGAAGCAAGTAATGTTCTGTAGGCCGCATTAATGACATGTTCCCTTCTCCTTCTCATTGAAGCCCATGTAACATCTGTAGACCAAGATCGGTTAGGCCATGGAACTCGCAAATAATGTTGAATCTCAGCCAAGCAGTGCCGGGAATAGCGACATTGGAAGAAAGGTCGTTGTGTGTCTCCATAGAATCATCATCACACAAGATACAGGATATGCCCAAGTGAGAAAGCCATGGCTAGTCCAATATGGACAGCATGTTGAGGATAGCCAACCAAAGCACGAAGGTGTGTCTAGGAATTTTGAAGGGTCTCAATACTAGTAAAGACCAGCCTACCTTGGGCCCTGACGGGGATAAGAGGCGAACCAATGAAGCTACAGTCGGCGAGCTAGTGCCAGTATGGCATGCATCATGCCATAGAGAGAATGAAACACCATCACCAATTCGATACTCGATAAGAGGCCGTAGAAAAGGATGGAGGCGGAGGATCTTCTTGCAACCCCACAGCCCCCACGTTCAACAACTGTCCATATGGATCTCTCACGAAGCGGAACATGACAAATCCACTCCACCCATATAGATGTCCGATCATAGCAGATAAGATCACACAAACATTTGCACATCAAAGCACGTTAAGGGTGGCAACATCAAGAAGTTCTTGCTCCCCTTCAAGAACCGGCAGACAAACATCCTTCCGAGCAACCTTAGTATAACCACAGGTAGACCTTCCCTTCCATAGAAAATCACGAAGACGTTTTCTCTATTTCCTGGATGATGCCCTTGGGGAGTATGAAAGCGAACGCCCAACAAACACTTAATGCCATAAGTACAGATTTGATAATCTGAATTTCACCCGGCATATGACAACGTTGTGCCCTCCCAACCCTTGATACGCTTCTCAATTTTCATAACCAGAAGAAGACAGTCGGCAGTAGTCAATCGTGATGCAAGAAGTAGTAATCCCAAATATTTCATCGGCAGATGCCCTTCTTGGAACGCAAGCACATCAAGCAACTAATCCCGATACCCTTGAGCCGATCGGGAAAGAATCAAGTGACTCTTCTGCTCACTCACTCGTAGGCCAGACAACGTAGCAAATCGATCCAATCCCTGCTTAAATACACCAACAAAGGCCACATCCGCTTTGCAAAATAATAAAAGGTCATCAGCAAAGCCCAGCTAAAGTAATCGTAATGACTCACATTTCCAATGAAATGTGAATGGCAAATCCTGCTCAATCAATTGGTTAAGGATCATATTCAAGTCCTGCATGACCAATAACAATAAGTAAGGTGACATCGGGTTACCCTGACGCAAGCCCCTTGCACCCGCGAAGAACCCGTGTGGTTGGCCATTAAGTACCACCGAGAAAGATGTGGTAGTCAGACACTCGTCAATCCATTGGATAAAGAGGGGCAGAAATCAAACATCCGAAGCACAGCTGTTAAGAAATGCCATTTAAGAATGTCATATGCCTTACGTAGATTCACCTTCAGGGGACACCTCAGTGGAAGACGCTACTGGTTGTAACCAGTAAAGAGTTCCTGGGCTAGCAGAATATTGTCCCTAATAGAATGACCAGGAACAAAAGCATTTTGGGCGGGCTAATAATCTTATCCAACACATTGCTCAGTCCTTGTACAAGTATTTTAGTGATAGCATTATAGAGAACATTACAGCACGATATCAGACGAAAATCAGCAACAGAAGTAGGATTGTGTACCTTGGGGATGAGGGCAAGTAGAGTAGAACTCACTTGCTTCAAGAGTTTTCCCATGGCAAAGAGCTAAAGAATAGCGTAGTAACTTCCTTGCCCACAACAGACCATGCCGCTTTGTAAAACCCTGAGGAAAAATGGTCCGGATCCGGCGCCTTATCCTCAACAATATAAAAACTAGTTAGTTTAACTTCATCAGGCGTCACCAATTTGGTGAGCTTGTAGCCATCCTCCTCGGTAAGTAGATATCTCGCTCACGAACGGAGATAGTCTAAATCCATATGCCATATGTCCCCCTCACCACCTAAGTGAGTCCGATAATAAGAGACAAATTCCTGAACCACCTCCTCCTAGTTCATATATGTACCTATGTGCATCATTAATTTGAAAAATGCGCTTGGTGACACGACGTTGGGCTATCTTGTGAAAGACTCGAGAACATTGATCCCCTCCCTTGAAAAATTGAAGTTTAGCCCGCTGCTGTAACATAACTTGCTCAAGTTTAGTGGCTTTGGCAAGCACCCACCTGCAATAGTGTTCAAGTAGTAGTAAGAGACCATTACGTCTATCCATGCTAACCAACCTCTGCGCAGTAGTAAGGAACTCCTTTGCAAGCTTGACATTGAGCGACAGATCCCCTTTATTCCTCCTTTGTTGGCTAAAAAATGCTTCAACGCTTTTAGTTTCCGCGTGACAGTGAACATAGGTATACCAACAATATGATGCCACCAGACACGCTGTACACTAGGAATAAAATCAGGTGAGAGCACAAGGTAATTATCAAAATAGAACATACCTCCAAAGTGCTGTTGAGTGTCTCCCCTCACTACAAGGGGTGAGTGGTCTGATGTTTAGGGTGGAAGGCTGAAGTAGAACAAATGTGGTCACCGCTCAATCCACTTATCGTTCACGAACATCCGGTCTAGTCGCTTCTATAAGCTCCAAGAATCGGTACAACAATTATTCCACTTAAACCACTCCCCCTACACATGAAATGGGAGAAGACCCGTATTCGTGATGCACTCATTAAACTCCTCCATGCCCAAGTGAATAGCCCAAGACACATCGCAAACCTCAATAAGGTCTTGTATTTCATTAAAATCCCTACCTACTAGCCAACACTCATCAACACACTGAATAGCCAGCAATCTCAACTCATGTCGTAACTCACGTCGGGTGCTAATGTCATTAGTGCCATATGCCACAATAACATACACGGTCTCGTGCAATCGAACGTACAAAAACTCGACAGTGCATATATTGGACCCCCATATCCACAATAGTAACATCAAGGAAATCCTCGTCCCAAGCAATCTAAATGTGATTACCTGAGCTCGCTTTATCAACTAACCATCTCCAACGAGGTAAAAGAGAGGACTGTATATGTACCGCATTTTGTGTGTGGAATATCGTCTCCAATAAACCAATAAACTGTAACCTGAACTCCGCTACTAGATCAATGATAGCTAGTTAGTGGTCCTTCCTATTCAGGCCCCGTACATTCCAACTAGCTACGTTCAACATGGGTCAATATTGGAGGGGTTGCATCTATTAGGACCCTGTGGAGTATCGACTGCGTCTTAGTCAAGAAGTGTTAGTACATCAAAAGTATTATGTACTACAATAGCCTTACCCATGTTAATGTTCTCCCCTGGTGGAGGGGTAATCGTGTGTTCTACACATGGAGGTATCTCCACCACGGGTTTGGGAGCTGTCCGTGGAGCAGGGGTCTCCACCACGGGTTGAGGAATTTGTAGAGTAGTGTCTATATGTTCTGGCCGAGCGCATTGCACATAGACAGAGACCGGCAGTTTGGGTGCCTTATTTCCACCACATGACTTCATTGCATGCCCCAAAATCATACAAGTGGTACATTTAGGGGGGTACCCACTCATACTCAAATCCACCTTGTATGCCACTTCGCTGCCATCTTCTTTCAACGTCATGATAACTAGGTGCTTCGGGAGTTTAGAATCAATATAGAGCATAAAGCATACACAAGCAAAATTTAGTCTTCTCATGCTTTAGTGATAGCGCCCGAATACGATGGTTTCCCAATCCCACTGACCATTGTACTCAATCCATCGTTGGTCTAGAGTTCCACCGGTAAATATCGTAATTTGATCGAAATCGAGACTTGCGTGTGTTTCAACTTCCTCAATATCATACCCGGCTCCCATTTCTGCAAGACAATGGGTTGCCCTTAGTAAAGCCAAGGGCCGCCCTCAATCACCTCCTCCATAGCCACAGCCATTTTAAATCAAAAGAAAAAGAAGCCACTGGAAGTAGCCGTAGCATTACACAACATCGGCCAAATAGATTTCACAAAATCCTTCAGGTGATGGTAATAAGGCCGTTTGCCAATGAAATAACCAACTACCGTAGAATTCCACCGACGAGAACCATCTTGAATAATATACAACGTGGGGTCATACAATAATCTCACTGTTTTGCAATGAAGGAGGCACATACGATAAAGTTTTACGTGTAGAAATATGAAATGCATCCGCAATTTTATCATTGGAATCCATAAAATTCAAGCATGTTTTTTGGGGCACATTACCGACAAAAATTTCGATCGGCGGAAGACCATGAGGGGTAGCCGCTGAACGCACTGCAGTAGCTACACGGGCGGCCTCAGTCGCGGATGCAGGTGCAGCAAGGCCTTCCGTCACGACTGTCAATGGGCAAGAGGTTGGTTCGACGACTGGCGACGCCATTCGACAGCGGCGAAGTGAATAACAACGATAGTAGCATCCGCGAGACCCCAACGCCCAAACCAGGGTTATGATCCTCAATCAACGACGACGGAGTAGTATCTAACACCAACAACGCTGGAGATTCAGAACTCGCCAAAGAAGGCAAGGACGTCTCCTACAAAAATTGCGACGGAGCAGGCGGCGAAACAACAACTAGCGTAGCAGTAGGCCCCTTCACCCGTTCATTCATTAGAGAGTTTAAAAAATGACTAAAAAGATGGGCTCTGCTAATTCTCTCTATTTTCTCACACACACTCCTATACCTCCCGTTTCACACACTAAAACTGACAGTTCTTCTTGCACCGCCGTCGTGGACCAATTGAGAACATGCTGTGAGGAAATGGAGCTGTGGACTAGGCGGGTAAAAGAGAAGAAATTTAAAAACAGATTGAACAATTGGAATTTAGGTTCAAGGAACTTAGGAAAGACACTGGTTCTACACATTCAAAATTTGAGGTGACCCGTCTTCTGCTAACCATCGAGGAGTTGGTGCTTAGAGAGGAACGTTATTGGAAACAATGTGGAAAACCACCGGTTGCAGTTAGTAGATAAAAATAGTTCTTTCATTCATGTAGAGGTTCAGATCAAATCGGATTAAACAACTGGTGGGTCCAAAGAATCAAGTTGTCAATGACATCGAAGGGATGCAATAACTTATCATCCATCGAATCAGGACTTGAACCAAGGAACTGAGTTCATATCAAAGGTTGTGGACATAGGAATGGATCAGGACCTAATAAGACCGTGGACCGTAGAAGAGGTACAACGAGCATTTTTCCAAATGACCCCGTTCAAATCTCCATGATCGGATGGTATGCCTCCCATTTTTTTATCAATTTTATAGTCAATCTATAAAAATGGATATTATTCATTTTATGCTTAGATTCTTGAACAATATTGAACTTGATAATTCTGTGAAAGGAACTCAAATTTTTCTCATCCCTAAATGCCAAAATCCCATAAACCTCTCACAATTCAGGCCCATTAATCTTTGCAATGTAATTTACAAATAGCATTCAAGACCATTGCAAATAGACTAAAACCAATTCTTGACCAAATAATCTCACCTCACCAGTCGGTTTTTGTTCCTGGCCAACTCACAACTGACAATGTCCTTCTAGCTTTCGAGATTAAAAGGTCACACTGCCATTAAGCTGGAAATTAGTAAGGCATATGACAAGGTTGAATGGTGTTTTCTAGAGAGGATGCTTGTCAGACTTTATTTTGATTTTCATTTCATTTATCTTATTGTGTCTTGCATCAAATCTATGTCTTACTCTTTTATGCTTAACGATTGTCAGTTTGTCTACCTCATCCCCCACGAGAGGGCTCCAACAAGGAGATCCTCTCTCCCCTTATCTATTCCTTATATGTACGACAACTTTTAGTGCATTATTACAACTTGCAGAACAGATAAGCCATATTCTAGGAATTTCTATTTGCCGTAGGGCCCCAAACATTACACACATTCTATTTGTTGATGACATCCAAATCTACTGCGAAGCTACCATAGACTCAGCCTTATGCATCAAGGAGAAATTGAAAAAAGTATGCAAGAGCATCGGGACATTATGTTAACATGGGCAAGTCATCTATGGTCCTTAGTAAGAATGTGGAACCTGCACTTCGAGCCTCTTAGCCAGACATTCTGGGGATTCGAGGGGAGGAAAACCTGGAGTTGTACCTTGGCCTACCATCAGTTATTGGGCATTCTTGGAAAGGAGTGTTTGCCTATATCCAAGATAGTGTTTGGAAGCGACTGCAAGGATAGAGCTAGAGGAACTTATCACAAACAGGCAAGGCGATTAAATCAGTTGTCCAAGCTATTCTTACTTATGCGATGAGTGTATTTTGTTTCCCTGACTCACTCCTGCGTGAGGTGCAAAGCATGGCATCAAACTTCTTCTGGCATAACAAAAATCAAACGAAAATTCATTGGATCAGCTGGCTCGGCTCTACAAGAAGGGGGAATTGGTTCTGCTCACTTAAAACATTTAATACGCCTTTATTAGCAAAATTTTTCTGCACACAAGTTCGCCCAAATATTTTTTTGAACTAAACTATCCTTATAACAGTGAACTTGTACCTCTTCAAATGCATTAATGCGTCAAGACGTGTGAGGGTAATTTGATCATAAAAAAATAATTTGACCTACTATAAGTCAGTAATAAGTCAATCCTCTAGTGTGACTTTAGTATCTAGTTCTTCCACTAAAGATTGTGAAGTCATGAAGTGGAACTACTGCCATGGCTACCCTAATTTCATGTATCAAGAAAGATTTTTTCCATCTCAGTTCACTAATACACATTCATCAGATTTACTGTGATATTTGCCAATTATCCAAACATACTCATACTTCTTATCTATCATAGCCATACAAACCATCCCAACCATTTTCTCTCATACAAAGTGACATTTAGGGTCCCTCTGAATTCCAAATGTCACCGGGGCTAGATGGTTTCTAAATTTTTGTTGATGATCACATCATCTAAGTTGGGTATACCTCATGAAAGATAAATCTGAAACCTCACAAATCTTCAAAAACTTTCATGTCATCATAAAAAATTAATTCCACATCAATATTCACATTTTTAGATCCAACAATGCCCGAGATTTCTTTAATTTAAGTCTTGGTCATTACATCCAAACCCATTGTATTATCCATCAAAGCTCATATGCCGACACCCCACAATAAAATGGGATTTCCAAGAAAAAGAATCTCCATGTTCTTGAGGTTGCTTGATCGTTACTATTCACCACTAATGTTCTGAAAAGATTTTATGTTGAAGCCATTCTCAGGGCTACATACCTCAAAAATAGGATGCATTCTCAAGTCCCAAAGTTCAAATCACCCTCTTAGACCTTTCTTGATACATTCCCAACTTCCTCACATCTCCAAAGCCACACTCCTCTCAGAGTCTTGCATATTGTTGCATTTGTCCATGTGCATCCATAACATAGGGGTAAACAAGACCCAAGAGCCACTAAATGCATCTTCGTTTGGTATTCTCCAAACAAAAAAAGTTATAAATGTTATTGTCCTCTCACCAACAAAGTTTTCCATTCAATGGATGTGACTTTCTTTGAGAATCAACCATTTTATCCCAATTCTGACATTTAGGAGGAGAATAATGTTGAGTCTAAGAATTGGGAGTGGTGATGTCTCTCACAGGACCTATAATTCAACCATCTCTTGAGACAACTAAACCATCAATCTCTTGTGCCATGCTTGAGTCAACAATTGAATTACCTTCCACCATCCTAAAGTGTAATGCAAACAGTAAGGACATTCAGGTGTACAATAGGAGAACTCGAGACCAAATACATTCCCAGTCACAGCCTTAACAAAGTCATCACAGTTCAACTGCCACCTCACTCCAAAGAAAACTCACGAGGTAATGCAAAATCTATCAAAGCTTTTACTCCTAATCAATGTGCATATTTAATGATAGATTTGCACATACCTTTAGTTATAAGAAAAGGAGTTAGAACTTGCACACAACACCGATTTACAAACACTTGACATATGCCAAGTTATCGCTAGATTTTAAAGCTTTTGTATCAAAGATTAATCAGTTCTACATTCCCTCCTCAATTCATGAAAATCTCATAATATCTTAATAGAAGGCGATCACTTTAGAAGAAATTAGGGCCCTTGAGAAAAAATGAAACTGGACTATCACATCTCTTCCTCTGGGTAAGCATACAATTGGGTATAAGTGGATATTTTCAGTCAAACACAAGGTAGATGGGAGTGTTGAAAGGTATAAAGCTCGGTTAGTGGCAAAGGGCTACACTTAGTCTCATAGAATTGACTATAAGGAGACATTTGCTCCTATTGCAAAATTGAACACCATTAGATTTCTTTTCTCAATAGTAGTCAATATGGATTGGCATCTTTTTTAGCTTCTATATGGATAAAATCCCTAGGTTTTGAATACAAGTGCGCAAGTGATAAAGTATACAAATTGAGGAAATATTTGTATGTGCTTAAATAGTCTCCTCGAGCATGGTTTGATAGATTCACCAGTGTTCTCAAGAGAAACGGATATGCTCAATGTCAAGTTGACCATACACTGTTCATTAAGCATTTTCCAAATGACAAACTAATTGTTCTTATTGTATATGTTGATGACATTATTCTCAAAAGGAAATTATGAGGGATAAATGAATCATTTAAAGCAACATTTATCACAAGAATTTGAGGTCAAAGATTTGTGCCATTTGAAGTACTTTTTAGGGATGGAGATTACAAGATCAAGCAGACATATCTCAGTGTTGCTGCGTAAGTATGTGTTAGATCTTCTCAAAGAGATTGGTATGATAGGATGCAAACTAGTGGATACCCCAATGGATTCAAATATGAAGTTGGGGACTCGACAAGCGATACTACTGTGAATAGAGGCAGGTACCAATGGTTTATGGGAAAACTTATATATCTAGCCCATACACGTCTTGACATTGGGTTCTCTGTTAGTGTAGTCAGTCAATTTATGAACAGTCTATCTAAAGAGCACATGGAAGCAGTATATAGAATCATTAGATATCTCAAAAGTATTACTGGCAAAGCGACTACAAGGACTTTTGGAATAAATTGCAAAGACTGACCGTAACTAAGGGGGGTGACTCAATTTATGAACAATCCATCTGAAGAGCACATGGAAGCAGTACATAGAATCATTAGATATCTTAAAAGTATTCCTGGCAAAGCGACTACAAGGACTATTGGGGTAAATTGCAAAGACTGACCCGTAACTAGGGGGTAGCATTTTAAGGACTATAATTTAGATCCTGACAAAATATGCCCCGTAGCTTTAAAAAATGTGGCAATTCCTGCCCTCCATCCAGATCTGAACAAATTTTAGACAATTTTACCCCCTACAGCTTTAAAATGAGGAATTTAGTCCATTTTCAATTATTTTGCATTCTAATGCATATTTTTGTGCATGCTCCCCAAGAATGGCATTAGAGCCTAAGTTTATTGAAGTGATATATTATTATATTATATTTTGATATTATTTACCCACTAATGGAGGAGACTCTTTGAGAGAAAATGAAACCGAACGAAAGTTCGAGTACAAATGAAAATAGGGAATATTTCTAAATTCTGAAAATACAGAGAAGAGAATTAATCTCTCATGGAAATTCTTTACAAGTGTTACAACAGTCCTAAGAGGATTGATCCAAAACTTCTCACGTCGGAAGAAGAACAAGAATGGTTGAGAAATTTTTGATGTTCGACAAGTACTACCAAGAAATGCAATAAGGCGTCTACACTCCACTAAAGTTCATGGTAGAATCCCAGCTAGGAGAAGCGGAACGAGTAAATTCCTACATAATTGCAGTTTTAAAAATTATGATTAAATGAACTGACTGGAAAGAACTCGAGCCGGATACTTTGAGGATCTCGCAAAATCTGAGGGAGATACAAAAGATAGTTCAAAAATATAGACATAGGTTAATTCACATACCTACGAAAGTAGAATTCTTAAGCCAGAAGGTGGACGAGGTCCTTAAGATCCTTCTAGAACTACACAAGGATCTTACAGATCTGAAAACAGACATTGCAGATCTGAAGAAAAACCAAAGGAAGAACCCTGAGACATCTAAATCCAGATAAGAGCAAATCAGGGACGCTCTTGGAACAATACCTCTTCTACACCAGAAGGGGAAAGCCACAAAAATTCCAAAGCCGAAGTCCAGAGAAGATCTGATTATCGCATCTATCAGATTTATAAAATAATGGAGGTAATGAGAGCGGATCTATTAGATCCACAAGAATTGGTAGAATCCTTTTCCCAACTCGGGATTGTGGACTTAGTCAATATCCAAACAAATGAAATCGCTCCAGCACTACCCCCGCCGGAGGGAAGTACATATTCTAATGATCCTCCACAGGATCAACTGATGAGAGAGAGTGCGGATTTCCACACTAATGCCTCTCCAATGTTTAGGAACTAGGCTATAGGAAAATCTAGGAAGAAATCCAAAGAGAGTGCCTGAAAATACACCTTGGGCAAGGACCATGCTCCAGCCCTTACATCCATATGGCGCTATATTGAACTTGGATATTATCGACTTCTGAAATATTGAGAAATTGATAGACGAATGGGTTGCAGCTATCAAGTTAGCAGCAACTACCCTAGAGCTCGACAAGGAAAACTTCATAAAGCTTCTTGAGTTGAGTTTGGAGGGATCAGTGAAGATCAGATGGGTTAATACCCTAGAAGATACCAAAGCCAGCATCCTTGCCGAAGATTCGAAAGGCGCGATAGCAGACCGGCTAGGAAGGCTTATTAAGATACATTTCATCGGAGATGGTTACTTCGAAGGAAGTAGAGCAGAAAAGGCTAGGGAATATGCACAAGCTCATTTTAACCTTGAACTAAGAAGTATTTGCACAGTAGATGAATATATCTATTGGTTTCACAAGTATTTCTTCCAGAGTGGAATAGCAACAGAAGTAGCAGCTGCAATGTTCTTCGCAAAGATATGCAGTCCATGGAGGGAAATGTTGATCCAGTCATACAATGTACCTGAAGAACAGCTAGATTCAATGGCGCGAAAAATGTCTTTCCTTAAAGACAAACTGAAGGATTGGTATTATCAAGCATCCATTCAGAAGAACATGAAAAGACTAAGAGGGAAAATCAAATGGACTCTTTCCTATTGTGATAACAATGATTTTCCAACTATTATAGGAGAATTAAGCGAGCCGAGAAAAAGGAGGAAGCAAAATAGTGATTCCTACCTCAGGAGTTCCAGAGGAACCTTTTCCTGACGAAAATCATGGTGGTCCAAGTCAAAAGCCGAAATATACAAATTTGGATAGAAAAAAGGACCAAGAAGAGCTTCATACCAAGGATATAGACGAACCGATGCAGGATCATAGGAAGAACTCCTACAAGAAGAACTTTCAGAAAAGCCCATACACGAGCTAATGAAAGTTTCAAAGACTGCAATTGCTGGACCTGCTGAGCAAAAGGATATATATCTCCCGACTGGCCGCAGAAACATGGTGAATTATGAAAATTTGAAGCCACTGATGACATCTTGGATGCAGTCTACAATGGAGATTTGGTACCCATTTACCAATTCAAAGACCTTCCGTTAGATGAAAGTGTCTATGAAGAAGAAGTAGAAACAGATTCAGATGGATCTTCAACCGAGTCAAAATAACTACAACGAGGGTGATATGCTTCAAACCTCCGAAATCCTATCAAGATTCTTCTCCAGAATAACGGTATCAAACAAAACCATGGAAATGATCATTAGACAAGTTCCAACCTTAGCTCATATGATGAATTTAGGATTGAATGAATTAGGAAAGTCCTGAACCAAGATAGGACTAAACTAAAGGAAGCATCACACAATTTATAAAGTAAGTTCAGGTGAGTTTGCTATATCCATGGAACTTACTAGAAATGTGATGGAAATGCAACTAGAAGAAATTCTTGAAGAGTTGATTAAGCTTATGGAAGAAGTAGATGTTACTATGAAATGGATCCACATAGGAACTATTGAAGTAGTAATAAAAGCAACTTTTAAAGAAGGAATTGAATCAAAAATACATTTATCAATAATGGATAGAAGAATCAATGACCTAAGAGATGGTTGTTTTGGAATAATGATAGGTAATCCATATGCAAAAAAATTGATGTTTGACATTTATCCTAGGATTGCATACAACCTAGCAGACCAAGATTTCAGTAGAGTTTTAACCCTTCATTAAGATTTTAAGAGAAAAGATCTAATAAAGGAAGGTAACAGACCATATTCTATAACTTATAGAATAACTTATGCCCTTCCAATACACATCATTCAGATTTATTTCTTAGGAAAAGTATATTGAGATTCCTAAAATTTTCAAGGAATTTGACAAGGTAATGACACTAGATCCAATACCTAGAATAGGTGGTGTTGATATCATCATAAAAAATCACCTAGTTTTAGATAGAACACTTAGTTCTAGAATTGAGTTTAGTAGTCGAATGTCCTTTTCGGAAGATAGGATTACAGGCTACAAAGGAAAGGAGAAAGAGTTATTAAAAGCTTAAGTCCTCATGCGATTAGGGTAGATAACGTAAAATTTACATGCCCTGAAAGATGGAAGGGAATACGAGTAATATTTGACATCACCAAGAAAGAAAATTTTTTCCCTTGTAATGACTTATATCATTTGCAGCAACCTGTTGTTGGAAAATACGAAGGCATGTTAGAAATTGCAAACCATGAGATTCTAGTTGTAGGTGTTGCAAGACGAGAAAATGGGTGTATGACTTTGGGGTTAAGTTTCCTCGAAAATCATAAACCATGGGGAAGGGAAGGTAACAGAATGGAATTTAGTTTTGATGGTGTTACCATAAAGATTGAATGACAAGTCCCTTTTCTATATACATATCGGTTGGTATGTTGTATGATCAATATAAGACAAAAGATTTTGCAGCTTATATTGATTTAGGATCAAGAATTTGCACGGCAAAGCCTGGAGTTTTCTCTAAAGTAGCAAGGAAAACATTACCCGTTATTGCAGGAAGGGATTTTTCACAAAAAAATCCTCATACTTAATAAGGGAATTAGAGAAGTCAAGATCTTGACGGGAGGAGCATTCGGATCACCCTGGTTCAGGATAAAAGCACCTCCTATTTACATTCTATATAGGTATCGATATCTTACTAGGTAACAATTTCATTCAAACATTTGCAAAATATATGCAAGATAATTAAAAGAATATGTTAATCTTTACTACTAATTGTGGTAGTGAGATACAGGTATTGCAAAGAGAAAAGACATTTAACATGGTAATGCCAATAATTCTTTGCAGCAAACGTGGTGATTTTGATGCTAGATTAACTCATCCAAAAATGCAGGATGAGAGAAAATTTCCTAAGGTCCTTTTGTCTTTCAGGCAACAGGGACTCATAGATAGCGGTTGCTTCTATAAGGAATCCGAGGATGAAATTATGAACCTTAAAGAAGTACTATTAGAAATGAAATCGCTAGATATCAGCGAGGAAAGCAGGCTTTCTCTTGAGAATATCAAGAGGTTCATCTAGAGGAACTTTAGTGAAAACCCTCTGGCATGGTGGGATAGGAACAAGATCGAAGCTACTCTAAAGCTCGAGGAAGAATTCAAATACGAGTACGTTCGATACAAATCTATCCACTCGACTTGCGATGATTATCAAAGAGCATATTAGTCTTGAACTCATCGAGCCGATTTCTACCTACAGCAGCCCTGGATTTCTGGTAAGAAACCATGGTGAGATTAAGAGGGGTAAACCCAGATTGGTAATTAACTATCAAGGCATTAATAAAATATTAAAGTTTGATAGTTATTACATTCCTAGTAGAGAACACTTAATTGATTGCATTAAAGGGGCAAAAGTGTTTTCTAAATTTGATGAACACTTAATTGATTGCATTAAAGGGGCAAAAGTGTTTTCTAAATTTGATTGCAAATCTGGATTTTATCATATTAAGATGGAGAATGAATCAAAGAAGTTTACTGCATTCTCCACACCACAGGGACAATATATCTGGAATGTGCTTCCAATGAGTTTAGCTAAATCAAGAGGGAGGCGACGACTATTGATTTACAACCATTCTATTGATTTACAATTTTTGTACCTCTCTTTTTCATTGAACCAATAGTCCCATTAATTTTATTATTGTCGTTTATATTATTTAACTACATCGAACGCCTGGGAACTCCAAGGGTACACACATTGGAACTATGGTTTTATTGCATTTTTGTTTTAATTTACACAATTTTATTATTGCCGCTTCCACTTGCGCATTTTCGGGCCGATCCACTCGCACCTCGCAGCGCTCTTTCACAATGTGTCATCCATCCGATACCGAGGCTTGGAAGCATTTTGATCGGACGTATCTCGATTTTGTAGAAAAGCCGTGTAATGTTCAGGTGGGCTTTTGCACAGACGGTTTTGTGCCTCACGGTTAGTATGGTCGTACTTATTCATGTTGGCTCGTTATCATTATACCGTCATCCAATGCACAGTCCAATTGTTGCACGGTTGTTAAAGTGGTCTGTGGGCATCTATTGTGATGTCTAAGCAGTGCTTGACATAATTTGGTAAGCACAACAAATACGTGTGCCGACGACGAATTCTTACCATATTCATCGGTTGCTTAAATAAAGATTGCTTGAGTGATTCTCAAAACCTTCAATTCAATTGACTTTTGGTCACCCATTCCAATAATTTTCCACTTACCTTAAAGCCAATTACTCATGTCTTTCAAACTAAGCTGATTGTGAGCAATCTGTGATATCACCTAGGTTTTATGGGTCTACTTTTCGTTTCTGCCAATGTCCTGCGATCCAACCGCATGCTACATCTTTCTATCATCGCTCCAAGCAGATGATGGTATCTAAGATTCTTTTTGGGATCTGTGATGAGATCTTGGTCCTTTTACCTTGTGACATTACCCAACTGTCATCCTCCAAGGTGACTACTGGCACAACTATGTAAGTAGCACAACAATAATCAGGCGTTGTTTTTTGATCCTAACCATTTTCCAATATCTTGTTTAAAATTACCATACATCCAATTTTTCATGATAAGATTCGTTGTGATATTCCACTTCGAACCCTTCCAATGTTACCACATGATCATAAATCTCGAATGTACGTTCATTTTGAGATTAAGTATTATTCATATGATCCTGGAAGCTACTATCACTACAGCTTTCTAGAATCAACTCTCCATTTATGTGCGTCAAGGGCTCTTCCTCAATTCTTATTCAGGTATTAAAGATAGCCTCTTAACAGTTGTCTGTTGCCTCATCGGTGCACACTCGATATCCGTTGTTTTGCTCAATAAGCATAAGCAACATCGGGTTCAGTGTACCGAACAGCATCTATGCTACTTACAGCAAAGACGTAGGGGATGTCAAACATCTAAGCTCCTCATCAGTCTACCACGACAGAATCTTGGACAACTTATCCCTATATAGGAATCCAATTCCTATTATGGAGAATTTTATGAAAAACGTTTGTGCTTTAGACTTCCACACCATCTTTCTATCATTCCAAATGATCAAAGACGTTTTAACATCTAAAACACTTGAAACACAATTGAGCTCTCCCTGGCCTTGACCAATTCATGTACCTCATAATATTGTCAAAACAAGTATGTAGGACGTTCAAACCTAGTTTGCACTCCACAGCGGATTTTATGGCTCCAAGCCATTTGTCCAAATTGATGTCCTATATCACTTTTCCTTGTTCGGTTTAGAAAACTTGTACCTCTCAGGTAACTGGCGTTTTTTTATTGTCTTTTGGAGAACTAAGACATGGTCAGTTAAAGTTTCGATTACAAGTGATGTTCGCATTATTCCATAATGAACCTCTATAAATCAGACTCCGAGTCTAACTTTCCTCCCCACTAGTCCTTTGACGTATGCAGGACCATTCCTCATACTCAAGACTTTTGTAGGGCACAGGTTTTTGCATTATTCCATATAAATTAGACTTCGAGCCTAACTTTCCTCCTACTAGTCCTTTGATGTATGCAGGACCTTTCCTCATACTCAAGACTTTTGTTGGACATAGATTTGCCAATCCATATCAAATATAGTGTCTGATTGCGACTTAAGTAAATGCCACATTTTATAACTGGACGATTTTTCGATAGTCCACATCCAAACAGCCCAACTGATTCAGTGAAGCACAGATTGAAGCATGTCCAATCGAAGTATCGATTTCTTCCTTACTAGAGACAGTTCAACATCGTCTCTTCCAAATGAATTTCATTAAATGAGAATTTCATTCTCATTTTGGATGCTTCAAGAACTCCCACTAAATACGAACCACCTCGATCCCATCGAAGGATTTATCTCGATAACCAGTTTGGTTCTCCACCTCAACTCTAATTTCTCCGAACTTCCCAGAAGTCCTTAGACTTGTGAACCCTCTACTAGATATCTATTTTGGATCCAATCCAGTAGATCACTTTTTGACAAGCATTCTTTGTCCCACAAAGTGCTTTCATGACTTTCTTCCTTCTCAAAAAGGATTCATAAGTTAGTAAAACTCAAATCATCTATTGCTAGACTTTTTGAATCTACCAACCATAGTATCCTAACTAGAGGGAGATGGCCTAGCTCATGCATGTCATTCTTTGTAAGTTATATTCTTGACCATCCATTTGGCCATTTGTTTTGAGTATGCATAATCCAATTATGTAGTATGACAATTTAATAACTCAGCTGACTCAAAAGAATTTTTTATTGATCAAGCTTGTAATCTAAATTGTCCAACAATTGACTAATGACTTGATTATGCTGGGTTACATAATCATATACTATTTCAACATGAATACTAATAGCTAAGTTTACTTAGTCTTATTGCCTTTCTACCAATGGCCCAGCCATTCCTTAGCTTTAAGACTACTTGACTTAGCGTTCTATTCCTTTTTATTTCTACATTCCATTTGCATAAATGCATTTCGATAGCAAGTGTCCTACACTTTAGAATAAGAACAGTAGTCATGTTTGCTCAACAAATACATAGTTGGGTGAAGGGGAGTTCACGACACTCCTTCTTCCAATGCCCTTTGGTAATTTCATTCAAACATCACAAGTAAATTTTGACTGCCAAACCGCTATTCTATTTTTCCTTTTACCCTTGCCCATCAAGGGGACAGGAGCGCTCAAAGCGCTTGCAGTGGCTGATTTAGCTTCATCCTTCTTTCTCATTCAGTGTCCGACTCCCTTACTTTTCGCTCTAAGGTTGAAGTCTCCAAGTCCAATACCAATGGCGCAGATTCTTCAATCGTTACCTTGTATTGGTTCAACCATTTTATCAACTTATGAAATGGTCTTCTCAAACCCATTTAGAGATTATGATATATGGGTCGAAAGAGGGATGAAGGGACCTGAAGGATCACGTCAATGTACATCTTCTTTCGAGATCAACATTGAGGTTGTCGAGCTTTTCCACAAGAGATAGCATCTCAACCTCATGTTTATGTACAGACGATCCTCAGTTATCTTGGCTTTAAAAATGCTTCCGTCGCGACATATCCAATATGCCAGTTCAACGCCACATACAGTTGATTTATGTGAAGCATTTATTGAACCAAGAACGTCCAGCCTGTCATACCACTTATGAGTGATAGAAGCAGGTATGACACTGCGGACCTTGCAATTGTCCTTGTGCCTTAATCCCGACTGTCAAACATTCCTTAATCAAGGACTTCCTTTCGCAAGTCCGATGGAAGTGGTTTTTCCGGAACATAAGCCTAGGTTTGGAAATCGAAGACAATCCTTCGATTTTCACAGTCAATTTTAATCGATTGTGTTCCATTAAATAAATCTCAAAATAAAGAAGATTGGAAAATGGTATCCCAGACATGCATTATAAACGCAAAGCAGAAACAACAAGTAGATTACATAAATATTGAGTTTGAGTTAAGAATCAGTCTTTAGTCGTTAACTTCTCACACTATTTTTATAAAATTCTACCACTCTCAAGTGGGTTTCGAAAAATTCTTTCCTAGTGGGCTTGGAATCCACAAGCGAATTTGGCATGCCCTACTTTTACGATTCACACAGCAAAAGCCTCGTGGGAGGTATCTAATACCATTCTCATCCTATGAGATTCCCAAGATATTTTACCTCACCACTTCACATGATCCTGAGGACTCCAAGTGAATCATGCTACTCGGTGTTAAGCCCGACCCATCAACCAAATCATACCTCAATTGTTGCCCCCCACGACTAGTGAGACAGGAAAACAAAGAGCGTACTCCTTTGTTCATAATAGTAATGAGCTTGCCCACTATTTCAAATGTGCCACGACTTGTGAGACTACATTTGGATAACAGTAACTTCCTCATGATATTGCTATGGATGGAAGGCCTGGACAGATCGAAATGTCATTTCGATCCAAGTCCATTTATGGGCTTAATATTTGTTCAGTGTTAGGCTCAACCTATCAATCAAATCACACCTCAATTTTCGCCCCCCACCACTCGTGAGATAGCAAAACATTGAGCGTGTTCCTTTGTTCACAATAATGGTGCAGCTTACCTCTAGTCAAATGTGTCACGACTCGCGAGACCACACTTAGATAGTGACAGCTTCCTCACTACATTATTGTGGATGAAAACCTTGGACTGATCAAACCATTTTGATCCAGGTCCATTTTGAACCCCTAACACTTCAACTTGGTCCAACCAAGTGAGAGTTAATTATGAGTTGTTTGATCGAGACTTCATCACATATAAATATTGTACGCATGAATATCAAATATTAAAGCATTAAATAATGCATCGCATGCAATGAAACCTAGCATACCCCTGTTGGATGATCACGAGCCCAACCTATGCGACCCACTGAGCCCGCAGTGAGTCTATGCTCTATCTAAGGTGGCCCTATGCTATTACAAAGTAACATTATCCATCAACATATAGATGGGCCTTGTGATATCTATATGGGCCGCCTTCTCCGTGGACCTCCTCTTTCATGGACATCATCCTGTATGGGCCTCATCCTCCGTGGGTCTTCTTCTCCATGGAGCATCTTCTCCATAGGCTTGCTTAAAATTAAAACCGCATAAAAGAATATCCTACACTACTCTCATTACAATTGAATAAGAAACCCTTATCAGAAGTCGAGGGTAGTACATTGGAGGGAGATAGCAAGTTTTCTTATTCTAAGGCTAAAAACGAGGAGGTGTGAGAAAATAAAATCACAAGGGGCACACAGGCCCACCCAACAAAAATTAAAATACATACATGCTGTCTAGGGCTCCATGATCATCTATTTACATTCATTCTAGCACAGAATAACAATTAATCATGCTAGACAAGAAATGAACACCACAAAAATATTAAGGTATCCAATTTCACGGCAAATAATTATATGCAGAAAACAATAAGTTTAAAATTTGCAACTCAAGTGGATGATTAAGCCTCATGCATTCAATGCACGCAAATAAACCAAATTAAGTAATTAAGCTTCGTGCATCCAATGCACGCAAATAAATCAAATTAATTAATTAAGCTTCGTGCATCCAATGCACGAAAGTAACCCAAATTAATTAAAGTAATTTAATTCTAGAAAAAATCCATTTTTCTCAAAAATTAAATTAGCAATAATTAATATTTTTCAAAAAATGTGCAGAAATTGAAAATTCCAATTTTTCAAAAAAAGGGCGAAAAACGGCCCAACCATCGGCCGTTAGCAGCAGTAGCCGCACAGCCGGTCGCGCGCACTGCGTAGTCCCTATCAGGCCTGCGTGCAGGCTCTCGCCCGTGAGCCCCCGACCTCGCACACACTGTGCACTGCTACAGTGCTAGTTCTTTTTTTTTTATTTCCGCACATTAAACTGAAATTAAAAAATAAGTATTGTAGCAGAAAATCCAATTTTTCATAAAATACTTAATCATCCAAAATTGAAAAAATTAAACAAATTAATTTTCTCATGTAATTATCCATGAATAAGCAAAAAGTATATCATGCTTCAAAAACAATATAGAACATATTTTCATGCTTATTCACACAATACCATAGCCCTACATTAAACCGGGCTTAATACCACTTGAAAGGACACCGCGAGGTGCTATTGGATCGTCTCGGGAACGCACAAGCGAAAAGGATGATAATAAAATTGCGTAAATTAAAATAAAGACGCAATAAAACTATAGTGCCAAGCGGTGTACCCTTGGAGTTCCTGGGTGTTCGATGTAATTATATGATATAAACCACAATAATAAAATTAACGGGGCTATTGGTTGAATGAAAATGAGAGGTACAAAAATTGTAAATCAAAATAATCTCTTTTATTTATTTCGCACCTCCTTCATTTGATTCGTTCACCCAAGCCTTCAACATAGAAACCCTATAAGGTTGCATCCACACCAGACCATAATCGGGATCCCTCAATTCTCTTTGCTAGAAGAAAACTAGGGAGAAAGCACACCTAGTGTGCATACAAGAGGGGGGCGGCCGAGAAGTGGAGAGTGTGTATAGGAAATTATTTTGTGTATCATGTATTCATTCATTAGTCATTCCAAATGACTAATCCACATATATATATCTTGAATGGATGCATTAAAACATGTCTAATTTCATTTAACCATTCATAAGGTAATAAAATCCTTTGTTCCAAATAAAGGATGACTAACATGGCACCTTCCAAAAGTGAATTTGTTAGTCAATAATTTCCTTTTTCAACATTTCCACCATATTAATTGATGAGCTTGGGCCAATTTTAATTACTTAACATACCAGACCCAATTAATTAAATTCAATTTAATAAAGCCCACTTAATTAAGTCAATCATATATTTAATCCAATTAAATATATGAGTCCGATAACCCTTTATTAAATAATAAGTCCAACTTATTAAATAATAGGCGTGAGCCTAATATAAATTAATCCAATCAATTTATCCTTGGGTTTCTCCATCCAATGGATCCTTCTCATATATAAGTAATCCAATTACTTACGAAATTAATTCTCAATTAATTCCTCATTCCTTCTCGATGATTTGTGTGTCACTCTTTAAGTTCACCTTTCAACTAGACTTGGGCTAGTGTCCAATACTATTATTAATTAAATTCAATTTAATTAATAATTCTCGATCAATCATTGATCAAAAAAGCTCGTCGCCATGATTGGCTGTCTAGTAACAGTCCATGACACTAGAGACTAGGCGAATTTCCATGTGAACTTTTAGGCTCCCAAGTCCATACGGGTGTGATCCTTCCATCTACCATCTCCCGACTTTAATCTAGGGCATGGAATAGGGCACCGGTTCCATCCTGGACTGGGCATCTATGCTTAATACTTGAGATCACGTTACGCCAAATTTCTCGACATAGGAACCTCTTCTTCCTATACAACCAATGACTGTGGCCACAACTTTATAGAGCATAGACGGATCTCCAAGTCTATAGGAAATACCTCTGTCACGTTTTGACGGGACAGATCCTCTTTTTATCCACCATCCTCGTTGCATACTTTGACTGCAATAGACAAGATTTAGATGACCATGTCTGAGACACAATCACCTATCGTACAAATCTAAGATACAGTCATCGCATCCATGTGACTGTCGTGATTCCTCAAGTCTGAGGACTACTCCCATATTATAGGAGTCGGGGACTCAAGTCATACTGACCAAGCCTCCAATGTTTCCATATGACGATCCATGTGAGCCAGTTCAGTCAATTTGACACCTAGCCAATCGACCCATTAAAATCTCATAGACATTCCACATCTGTCACTGATGAACCACGACACTCATCAAATGAATGCGACTCTTAGTGCAAGTCTCAGTAGGACTCTAGATACCCAATCTCGAGGTCCTCGACCTGGAACATTTCAAACCAAACCCTAAGTAGTTGGTTTCATGACCACCATCCAATGCGCAGTCCAACTGTTGCACGGTTGTTAAAGTGGTCTGTCGGCATCTGTTGTGACGTCCAAGCAGTGCTTGACGTAATTTGGTAAGCACAACATATACGAGTGCCGACGATGAATTCTTACCATATTCATCGGGACAACATTGCTTAAGTAAATATTGCTTGAATGATTCTCAAAACCGACAATCTAATTGGCTTTTGGTCATCCATTCCATCATATTGACCCCTGCTTCGTTTGATGTGTGGCATGCCACGTCATGTGCTCGGCAATTTCCCTAAGAACGGCATACGGGGACTTCTTGCAACATAGGTCTCGCTCTCGGGTCGGCTTATACCTAACATCCCCATAAAACTTGCAATACTCCAAATCAGCGTCGTCCTTCCAGTACAACATGCAGCCATTCTTACACTCATCGATCTTCTCAACGGGTAAACCCAAATTCTTTATCAACTTGTTCTTGCTCTAGTAATCTCTCGGCAGGGTGTGACCTGGGGGCAATATTTTATAAGCTCACTAGGATATTTGATCATATGATCACTAAAAAATATGTTCGTCCACCTTGATATCAACCAACACAGCAACAGTTGCCAATTGAGATTAGGTGCAACTGTTCCATAATGGCTGGTCGGCAGCATGCACTACATTGTAAAAATGGTCTGCCAACCCTGATTCATAATCATAAGGGTCATTGCTATAACAATATGAAGAAGGATCTTCATCAAAAAGGCAGAACCTCGTACCATCATCAATCATAACATCATGAGAAGAAGAAAAATAACTGAGCACGGCTGCATAAAAAATCATCCGCTATGTCCAATCCATATGTTGTTCATCACCCTAATTTAAATAATTACCCTCCACATGGGCAGCTGGGTTTGCTCCTCAAGCATTGGAAAGATAGTCATAACGTCAAATTACTCCTGTACCCTATGATCACCATGAGAAGTCTAATTATAATATTCTGGCATAAATCATCGCATACACAAGTGATAACTGATATCATCATGTGTTATGAACTTTGTGTTTTTGTATTTTCGGCAAAGGCACCTAATTTTGTCTTCATCCATATGTCCATGCTGACCATTTGCCCATTCTATGAAAGTTTTAAGCCATCCTCAAACTCCAGTATCAGACATTCCTCCATGGGAGGTTCTATTATACATCCATCTTCGTAATTCTCATAACATGATTATATACATATCATTGTATTCACAGATAAATATATATATCTAATTAATTTTGTAATTTGACGACCTACATATTTAAAAATATTACAGTACTACGTACACTATTTAGGAGAATACATATAACTAACATGATATAAGTTTAATAAAAAATCATAAAACTAAAATAAGTAAACTATAATATATTAATTAAACACAATAAAGTATTAAATTAGTCTGTTACCTGGTCAACCAACATAAGTAATGATCAATACTAGTTGATGGTCCAAAATTTAAGTAATAATCCACAAGTTAATCAAATGTATATGCATGAAATCAAAGTGTTGGAGTGTTTGTGGTTAATAAGAATTTTTACAATAAATGAAATGAAATGAAATGAATATATATTAAGTTGTTTCGTAATGGCTTTTGTAATACCCTTTGGAACGCCCAAGATAGCCGTTGAAAACTAGTCGTTATAGTCGTTATTTTGTAACGGCTTTTGGAACGGCTCTTATAGAAAAAATCATTCCAAATGTGACGGTTCTTGTAACACTGTCTTTTCGTACAATTTGCAACGATTTTTTTTACTGCCATTGTAACTGCTAATTATTTGACTAAATATTCATACAGAAATATGTAACAGTTACAAAAACCATAGCAAAATGGTGATGGCCTACAAATTATCACGGCTTTTGGTACACACAAAATTTGTAACGATTTTTGGCCGTTACAAGAAAAGTCCATTTTCATTATTCTCTCAACGACGTCAGCAAGTCCATTCCCTTACAAAGCCATTACAAGGGCCGTGTGTACTGGAAATTCTCTCAATGACATCAGCAAGTCCATTCCCTTACAAAACTATTACAAGGGCCGTGTGTATTAGAACAGCCTGTTGGCTATTCCAAAGAATCGTTATAAATCTCGCCTTTTTTTGTAGTGTCCTATTGATCAATTGGTTGCATCACACAATGTGCATTAAGGATCATTTTTATATCTACTCACCATTCTAATCGTTTGAGCACATGATTAGTTGAGCATACATATTGTGCATCAAACGTTCTACAACACTTACTCAATTAGTACTTATTAGCATTTCTTTTCTTCTTTCAATTACTTGGCATCTCATTTAATTAGAAAATTGTGATTATGGACTATGAATAAGGATATTATGATATGTATACAACCTTGGTATTTAAACTAAGTATGTATCATACTGTCTCCTATGTCCATATGAAAGACTATCACTCTATTTGGCGATCTCTCCATATCACTTCTAGCCATCAAACTTTTTCGTCCACATACCAGTGAGAGGTATATTCTCTCACTATCATGGCATATTTGGTGATCATCTCGATCATCGTTAAGCCTATTAAATGATAGCTCGATGGAATTGATATGATCACTAGCTGGACAATAGTTCAAGTTATAAATGGAGTTTTCAAGCATCAAACGTGCTTGCCCCGCTGCTTGAATTAACTAGAAGATCCACAATAATCCTCATGTCCACTTCTCATTTGGATATGTCAACTATCATCAACCTAGATGAAAGTGGTGACAGTGGCTATGGAGAATTCAAACAATTCTCTCCCTCATGGAAAATATCTCAAAACTACATTCCTCAAGTAGGCGTAAGTATTTTGCCCTAAGTTGACCTTTGTAAACATAATAAACTATCTACTTTTCACTTGACCCCTAAAAACCACATATTTCTAATGATCTTGCATGTAGATAGAAGATCAACCTGTTGTCTTAACTTGTTCTTAGTCGTTAGGGTTATTAATCCTCTTTAAGCAATTGTCCACTTGAAGTGTTAAGTGAAGTCAATTCTCAAATTTAACTCATCAACACTCACATAATAATTATTGAGCATACATATTCAGTCTCATATAGACGATGAGGAATATTTTAAATGTTCTCTTCTTATTTATAAAATTTGAAAATCATTATTCTAGATAGATACTCCCATATAGACGATGAGGAATATTTTTAATGTTCTCTTGCAATTGGGCATGAATAAAATATCACCATTGTAAAGAAATGAGCGCCTCCTTTAAAAATACTCACAATCATAGTAAAGATTCCTATTGACCTCACATATCTCATAAAGGTTCCTCTTAAGGAATCTATATTATGTGATTAATTTCTCCATGAACTTTTATTCTTTCTTGTCAATTCATTAGGTACATGCCATATGCTTGCCACCAATTTAACAAGAGTTGGAGAACTCCGTAGAGATAATTTTTTGTAGGTTGCATTCAAAAATTGCATCTACTGAAGTGAAATGCGAAGTGATCTTATGCCAAATAATTTTTAGACATTTCTAAAAATATTTTACTCTTCTAGTTTTGAAAGCTCATATAACTGCAAAAAATTTAGAATCATGACTAACTTTGACTTATATGTTACTTAATGTTTGTCTAATATAATAAGACATAATATTTTCGTTTTCTGTCAGTGCATAAAACCATAATGTTCACACCTTATAATTCTCTATCCTGTCAAACATCGCAATATTAACACTTTTTAATTGGTGAGATATGCACTAATCAACAGCGTGAGAAATACTATTCATCATTCAATGCTCATACTCATTAATCTGCATGCATTTAGTGGACAAGCTTTAGAGGTTTTGAACAACCCTATTTATTTTATAGCAAGCTCTTTCGCTAGAAAGAATTCTAATGATAGTAACATTTAGCAATGTACTAAGTGGTCGCCTCTAGCTAAAGTGGTCAATTTTAAGGAAGAATAACTTTTTAGCTAGTGAACCAAGTGGCTTCCTTTAGCTAACATAATCTTCCTTCGGGCAATTGACTTTAGCGAGTTAACCAAGTGGTTTGTTCTTGATAACAGATCATTCTCAAACCTCATATGCCATCACATACTAAATGAAAGAAGAAATGTAAATGCATGTAAGCCAAAAAAATGCATCTAGGATAGATAAGTCAAAGCACACAACTCTTACATAGTAGCTTCCTTGCCTTTTACATAACTTTCAAAGAATAGAGCTCATATCGATTAATGAGCACGGGTTGGCATTGAATGCCTCCTATTGTGCGTTAAGCCATAATTTTCTTTATTAGAGATTTGGGGACTCTAGTAAAATAAATAAAAGAGCTTTTACTTAGTGAAACTTCCTCTCAGTTCAATTACGAGCAAAGTAACCAATTTTTCTCATAGCACTTTGCTATTTGTTAGTGTCACTTGTCTATAAAAAAGTGATGTACTTATCACTCCATGGATCAAGTTTTTACTTATCATGATACTCTTTGTTTAATAGAATAACACTTTAGTTGGTTCAGTACGAGTAATAAGTGCATCAATTTCCTATTTCAACTTCAAATCTCATCTATTTTAAATACGTTTTTTATTATTTTAAACACCATTTTGAACTTCATTTTATGCTCTATAGCATAGCACAAAAATATTTTGACAAAAACAACAAAATCAGGTTTGATTTTCTGGTCAAAGTATATAAATACAAAATTAGGTTTGATTTTACTCACGGACCACTCATCCGATTTTCACCAAATTTTAATCACATGATCTCCACATTAAGACCTATATCATGCTTTAATAGTTGAAACAAATTATGCAAAAAAAATTCTTGCATAAAAAACTTTCTTGATCAATAAGGCAATTTTAGCTTGACTAAGCATAATGGCTCTAATACCACTGTTGAAACATAACAATGGGTAATCCATGAAATAAACGATCTCGCATATGATAAATAATATATGTGCATGCTAATTAATCAATTAACACACTGACACATAATTGTGAATCGAATTAACCTTAGCAGCGGAAGTATGTCGATCCACATATGCGGATCTGACTCGTCTACTCGCCCAAGTTTTTTATTGGATCACGAACACATCCACTATGTTTGTTTTCATTTTCAAGTTATCTTTGGGACAAGTCAAAACATACCCAATATTTGTCATCATTCAAAAACACCTTATCTAGGTGTTTTAAACTGTTTTAGTAGAAATACATATATATATATATACACACACATATACATACATATATAAAAAAGGCATAACTTGACAATGAATAGTAATTTTTGTCTCCCAAATCACAACATTAAACATACAATACTTATTTTAAATTATTTTCAAAAAAAATCCAAACATACATACTATCTCGAACACATACTTATTTATCTTTATTTTTCTCTCTCTATCTCCACAAAACACAATAAAACACTTAGAAAATAAATCCAAACATTAGGATCGTCTTTCTCGTTGATTTAAGACCACCCCACAAACATCTTCAATATCTCCCCAAGTTGGATTTTGCTCCAAATATTGTGAAAAACTACAAATACGCCTTGCTCGCTTTGGTGGATTATAACCTACTCATTTGCACACCTCAAATCTATGGGTCTATTGTGATTCTCCATGGAAGAACATAGAGAAAAATATATAGGGAGAATATTTCGAGAGAGTATTGTACGCTTGTGTATATGTCTCTTTGATCACAACTACGTACCCTATTTATAGGTATACTCAACCTTGTTGTCCCTAAGAGGAGTTAATATCCCAACATACAATCAGAAGACTACAAACTCTACTTCAGATAGCGTCTAACCCTATGAAATCTTTATCCCAATATGTATTTAAAATATTAAAAGTCTACTCAAATATAGATGCATATTAAATAACGGGTACACAAATGGAACCCAATATTCAACACTTTATTTCATAGTTCTTTACTTCAATTTATGGTTTGAATTCTTACTTTTATCTCTCCTCAATTACACGTTGCTTAATTTACTTGACAGACCAATTCTTTCACAACCAAAGACTATTTCAACTGAAATGGAGTACACTAAAAAACCTTCGTTGCAGTAAATGAGAAAGTCTACAGTACAGAGAGAGTCATACAAGAAACAACTTCTAAACAAACCTCCCTCTGCTGCTCCTAAACAAGTTTGTTATACATATCAGCAAACTAGAAGTCATAAACACAGACAACTAGCAACACTATCGTCTTGATTCACTTCTTCCTCTTCTTGGGAGGTTGTATGGCTTCCTCCTCCTCAACCTCCTCATCCTCCTCTTCCTCCTCATCCTCGTCTTCCTCATCTCCGGCTTCCTCCCCATCCTCATCCTCGTCGTCCTCATCATCTTCGTCATCATCCTCATCGTCATTAGGGTCCTCTCCCACCTCCTGTTCAGCACCATCTTCCTCCTCGCCGTTTTCTTCCACCCTGCCCGGACCATTTCCTGCACCAGTTTTGTTTCCATTAGTAGGGTTTCTGTCCTCCTCATCTTGCACATCATCCTCCTCGGTGTCGGGATCACCATCGTCGTCGTTTTCCTCGGTGTCTACTAGTTTCTCGGGGTGAGATGTATGCTCATCTCCTCTCAACTTAGATAGGTTTGTTAGTAGGTTCATGGATTCCTAGTTCATAATGGTATTTTTCAATTATAAGATTATAAATCGATGTAGATATCACATATACACATAAATTAAGAAAATTTTTGTCCAAACCAAATTTAACTTAACCCAATCAATCACAGAGTAAGTGTATCACAGTTGCTATGTGATAGGTCACTTTTCCTTAACTATACATCAATCGCACGACAAGCGTATTGCCTTTTTATATGATTGACTCAACTTCGATCAAACTGGATACAGACTAGAATTTCCCTATAAATTAAGTAAAATTGCCAACAAATTCACTATCATAAAAGGCTAGTAAAGGCCCAACAATTGGATCAACTAAATGGGCTTAGACTAAAAGGCTCAGCAACTCCAACCCAATTTGACTTGGGTCGAACCCAATTTCCATAAGTGAATCCGTCAATAAAATGATTTGTTTCCATAAGTGAATCCGTCAACAAAACGGGTCGGACTTGGGGAGGCGTCCACAAACATCGTACGGATAATTACACTATCCTTACATGAAGTTTGATGTAAATATATAAATTTCTTATGATTTAAAAAATTATATTTAGTATTTTTTATATTTATTTTATCTAATAAATAGACCTATACGTTAGTTAAAACTCACTAATTTGTTGCTATTATCAAAAACGTTAATTGAAAAATCATATTTATCTTCAATTGACTTATATTCACTTATTGCAAGTTAAATAATTTTTTTCTAACTAAAATATCCTTATAATGCTGAAAATATATCTCCTTACTAGCATTATATATTACGAATAAATCAATTAGGAATGCAAAAGAATTTGTACTTAATTTTTTTGCTAACATCAATAAATTCGGTGAATTTTTAACTAATTGAAGGGTCTATTTGTTAAATAGAAACAAAAATCAAAAATACAAAATGCAATTTTCAAACCATACAAAGTTTGCGTGTAATTACTACACCAAACATATGAGGAGGCAGTGGCAGATAGACAGGCGAATATTCTAAGAACATCAATCAGATGCAAATTTTAGGGGAAATTATTAAAAAATTTTAAAAAAAATTAAAAAAAATACAGTGAAATTGAAAGCTTTAAAATTTTGAGTGACACCGCGTTCTTAAAACGTGGTGCCACAATTTTTCTTAAAAAAAAAGTGTTTAATCAGTCACCGCGATTCAAAATCGCGGTGACTAATTTTGTAAAAAAAAATTTCGAATTTAACTAGTCACCGCATTCACTGAACGCGGTGACATAATTCTATAATAAAAAAAATAAACAGTGAAAGAAGATAGCGGTTCTTCACTGAATTCAAAAAAAAAAAATGTGGTCAAAGCTGCTGTGCCCCCGCTGGTTGTGCCAGCGGTGGCACAGCACCCCTATTCTCCCGTGAATTGCAGCTCACACTTATTTAAATGTGAACTGCAATTCAAGCTTCTCACCATTGCACATTTCTCACTATTGCACACTTCTCACCCGAGAGAAAAAAATTTTATTTGAAACCTTCCAATTGAGAGATGTAGAAGAAAAAATTCATAATGTGTGAAATTTTATAGAGAGTTAAAAAATAAGAAAAAATTTTGAGTGATTATGACTAATTTTGGTTCTATTGATACAAGTGTTTTGTATGGGCAGTTAAATCATCGGTCAGAAGATGTTTTGCAGTGTGAGCATATTGAAATTGACACCCAGAGCTACGGATACAACTTTATACGTACAATGCGGTGACATCTTTTTTTTGCATCCTTCAACTAGCCTTACGTCACACTCATGTTTTGCAAGTGCTCCAAAATATGGAGTTTTTGAGTGTTTTACAGTGTGGGCATATCGAAATTGACACCCACCTAATAACTGCATTAGTAGAGAGATGGTATCCCGAGACGCATACTTTCCATTTCTCGGTTGGCAAGGCAACTGTAACACTGCAAGACATCGCTATCTCTGGCCACTCCTAGTGGAAGCTAATCTTATTACCGAGATAGATACAAGGTGTAGTACTCAGCAATAGCAAAATTATTGTCATCAATGGTTGGGTTTTATGCCGGATGAAAATGCTTTTAGATGGTCCAAAATAAAACTGACAGTGTTACATGAGTATCTACTTGAAAATACGTGTGATGAAGATAACCCGTTCAATTATATGCTTCCTCGTTCAATACTTTGATTTCTTCTATTATTCTATCAAATTTGCGGGAATTGACTTCTACCCCAGCTCTCCAACACAGATTCTTCAACTAGATGTTTTTGAATTTGTTGTTAAAATTCGAACAGACATGACGTAAACAAAATCGATGAACTCTGCAAGGAAATTTGAATGCGGGAACATGATTAATAACATTTATCAAATCATTGTGCCGGTCTGAAATCAAACAAACTCTATCATCCTCACACGGCAAAAGATATTTGAAAAGCATTTTTAGGAACCAATGTCATGACGCAAGTGATTTTACATCCACGAGTGCAAATGCTAACGGCAGCACCTGTTGATTTGCATCTAACGTTACTGCTACCAGCAGTTTATGCTTATATTTCGTGTACAAATGGGTTCCGTCTACACTTATAACGTCTCGGCAATACCGAAATCCCTCAATGCATGGTTTGAAAGCCCAAAAAATATAATTCAACATGTACCGCCCCGGCCTATCTGTTTCCACATGCAACCACTCCACAACGATCCCCGGATTCTATTTTTACAATGCCGCCATATATTTGGGTAACTTCTGAATAGAACTCCCCCAAGTACCATACACTTGTTCTCTAGCTGCTTTCAAAGCATGCCATGCCTTATGATATGGGATTTTAAAACTAAATCTATCTTTCACAATCTGTTGGACATATTTTATATCACAAGATGGGTCTTGACGAACCATACCCAACAGATGTGTTGCAATCATACTTTTCCCTAAGTTACCATGGTCAATAGAAATCTCATTCATTAGGCATGTATGTGGTCCGACATACTTGGTAACTTTAAATAATCCCATGTTTGATTTGAATATGACTCTTATCATCCAATTGCACCCAGTCTGTTCATCATATTTGCAAGTAACTTTTCATAATTTTTTATTGCTCTCCACCACTCGGTATTCTTGTCTTGCAAATCGGACCGAATAATTTTGTAGACTTGCTTTCAAATGGTCCTTAATCTTAAAAACAATTCCATTAGCGAGCTCTTCAATATTTGAGTCGTAAAAATTACCCCAGCTGCTAGTAGGGATATCAATGGAGTTAGCAGGCACTTCTGCATGTGTTGTGCTGAAAAATGGAATAACCGGATATTGGTTCATTCTGTCAGGCACGGCAAGCATGTTCAAATTAAACTACTCTTGTACTTGGCTTACTGACTCATCTATATTATCACCAAGAATATCCACCATAATAATGATGATGATGGTGATGTAAGTATACCAATTATGATGGATGTTTTTGGTGATAATGTAGATGAAGCCTACTTTAATACTAACTTATAGTATTAAAGATAAACAAACTTTTTTCAATTAAACAAGGAAAAACAGCTAAAATTTGAACTACAAGTTAGTATTAAAATTTGATATAGTTCAAATTTTAGCTGTTTTTCGTTGTTTAATTGAAAAAAGTTTGTTTCCCTTTAATACTACAAGTTAGTATTAAAGTAGGCCTCATCTATATTACCACCAAGAACATTCATCATAATTGGTATGCTTACATCACCGTCATCGTCATTATTATTGCGGATGTTCTTGGTGATAATGTAGATGGGTCAACAAGCCAAGTATAAGAGCAGTTTGATTTGAACATGCCTGTCGTGCCTGACCGAATGAACTTATAGCCGATTATTCTATTTTTATACACAACACATCCAAAAGTGCCAGCTAACTCGATTGATATCCCTACTAGCAGTTGGGATAATTTTTACGACTCAAATACTGGAGAGCTCGCTAACGAAATTGTTTTTAAGATTAAGGACCATTTGAAAGCAAGTGTACAAAATTATTCGGTCTGATTTGCAAGACAAGATGTGACGCCCCAAAAATTATAATATCTAATTGGGGGATTAATTGGTAAATTTTGTATGAAACTTAGTTAATTAGTAAATAAATTGTGCTCCATAATTGGAATATAATAAAATTTGAACGGATGAAATTGGAGCACGTTATAATATTTGAGAGCAAATTATATTAATTAAGAAATTTAGAAGGGACGTGATGGGTATTTTGATAAAAGACTTAATTAAATAAATAAAATAATAATAATATTATACATATATATATATGTAAATATATATATATATATTAGTAAGTAATAATAATATATATATGTATATATATATATATATGAAAGAGAGAGAGAGAGAGTTGAGAGTGGGCTTGGTGGGCCATCACCCCCACCGCCTCACTCTCCTCTCTTTTCCTTAAATACACACACAAGCATATTACATACACACATGCATAACACACACACATAAAAAGTGAGGCTTGCTCTTGCGCAGGAAAGAAAGAAACAGAGGTACGATTTTATCATTTTAAATTTTATTAATTTATATAATTATATTATTTAATTAGTTTATTTACTAAATGTTGTTTATACTAAGTGATGCACTATTTAATCGGAGTATTTTATGAGTTTGGCTATTTAAAATAGTGTCGAATTAAATATTAAATTGGATATAAAAATGATATCGTTGGTCGATTAGATTGTTAAATTTATTAGATTTGAGTATTGCTATAGCTAATTTATATAATTCCATCGGAATTGTTAACTAAATATGCAATTTTACGTATTGTTATTTAATTAAATTATATAATAGCGAGAAATTGATAAGAAATCCTTAGGAATATTCCGAAAACTATACTTAAGAAATAATATATTGTTAAAGAGGAAGAATGAGGTTTTAATGATAATTTAATTTAAGGATGTTATTAAAAATGATAGTTATAAATGTATAAGGGGTTTAGTTAAATAAATTCCTATGAATCACTTGATAAATTATAAATATTTTTATTGAAGCCTATAGTGTCTAGTTATTGAGAAGAACTAGAATGAAAATTTATGATTCGATAGAAGTGGAATATTAAAGAATTATTGAAAATCCATACGAATAAGATTTAATATTATATTTAAAAGAAATTACAATATTCTCGATATATTAATTGTATGTGATATAACCCATTATAGGATACGGGGTGAGGTGAAAGGACCGACAATTAGCGATTGAGTAAAAAGAAACGTTGTGAGGTTGAGGTAAGTAAATAATTAGTATTACCTATATATGTTCTCTTATTTGTGGTATTACTATTATATGACTTTATGGTTCATGCTGATATTGTTTTATCTGAAAATATATGCGTGGTGAATGGTTGATTTGATTGATAATACTGTGTACGTGGAATGCGAAGACATGTTGAAATATCATGTTTGTTGTATGTTGTGTTGTGGGTGTCTAAAAATGAGAATGTAATGATATATTGTTTTACATTACTAGTTGCTTACAAGAATGGTGATATGTGGAAATGAGGGAGTGGTGGAAATTGAATATAATTGTGGCGTGAATACCCCTTGATATGTTGAAAAGTCTATAAGGCAAAATGAAATGAAAAGAGCTTTGATGCGATATGAGAAAGAAATGAAATGAAAAGAGCTTTGATGCGATATGAAAAAGATGTGATGTGAAAAGAGCTATGATGCGAAATAAAAGAGTTATGATGCGAATTGAAAGAGCTATGATGCGAATTGAAAGAGCTATGATGCGAAATGAGATTGATGAGCCGGCTGTCAAGGGGATTCACTTAAATTTATATGACAGTGAGATTGAGTTGACGGGAAAAACACGATATCACCTTCTGGTAAGCAAACTGGGGAAAAAGAAAGTTTAATTGATTATTTTATTGTGAGATAGCTATGTGGTGTACTACAATTGATTATGTTGGAGTTAAATTGACTGTAATCCATGCATGTTGCCTACTTGTCATGTTTGGGCTGTGTTTGATGTACATATATAGATAGGGCTGATTATTTACTTACTGAGTGGCAGGCTCATCCCTCTGTTGACATTTTCTTTCAGGAGTAACTTTGAGATATCTGACTGTTGAAGAATAGGTCTACACACTATACTCAGTCAGGTCGGGCCAATATGTTGTTTCTCCTTTTTGTCAGCTCTGTACAAATCTTATTTTGTTTGTATAAAGAGAACGTAGGAGTGGAGATTAACTGTGGTGGACTATTCGAGGTGTTTGATTTGTATATATGATGTTGTGGGTTGATTATGTTGTTATGACGTTGGGGTTACGTATTCATATGGATTAAATTATTATGTGCATTTATATTTATAAACACAGGGATTGCTATAAGTATGACGTTTAGGGTAGATATAGCCCTTGTAGCGAAGGGGGTGCTACACAAGAATACCGAGTGGTGGAGAGCAATAAAAAATTATGAAAAGTTACTTGCAAATATGATGAACAGACTGGGTGCAATTGGATGATAAAAGTCATATTCAAATCAAACATGGGATTATTTAAAGTTACCAAGTATGTCGGACCACATACATGCCTAATGAATGAGATTTCTATTGACCATGGTAACTTAGGAAAGAGTATGATTGCAACACATCTGTTGGGTATGGTTCGTCAAGGCCCATCTTGTGATATAAAATATGTCCAGCAGATTGTGAAAAATAGATTTAGTTTTAAAATCCCATATCATAAGGCATGGCATGCTTTGAAAGCAGCTAGAGAACAAGTGTATAGTACTTGGGGGAGTTCTATTCAGAAATTACCCAGATATATGGCGGCATTGTAAAAATAGAATCCGGGGACCGTTGTGGAGTGGTTGCATGTGGAAACAGATAGACCGGGACAGTACATGTTGAATTATATTTTTTGGGCTTTCAAACCATGCATTGAGGGATTTCGCTATTGTCGAGACGTTATAAGTGTAGACGGAACCCATTTGTACACGAAGTACAAGCATAAACTGATGGTAGTAATAACTTTATATGCAAATCAACAGGTGCTGCCGTTAGCGTTTCCACTCGTGGATGAAGAATCACTTGCGTCATGGCGTTGGTTCCTAAACATGCTTTCCAAATATCTATTATCGTGTGAGGATGACAGAGTTTGTTTGATTTCAAACCGACAAACTGGTTTGATAAATGTTATATATCATATACCCACATTCAAATTTCCTCGCGGAGTACATCAATTTTATTTACGTCATGTCTGTTCGAATTTTAACAACAAATTCAAAAACATCGAGTTGAAAGATTTGGTTGGAGAGCTGGGGCAGAAGTCAATTCTTGCAAATTTGATAGAATAATGGAAGAAATCAAAGCATTGAACGAGGAAGCATATAATTGAACGGGTTATCTTCATCACACGTATTTTCAAGTAAACATTTTCGTGTAACACTGTTAGTTTTATTCTGGACTATCTGAAAGCATTTTCATCCGGCATAAAACTCAACTATTGATGATAATAATTTTGCTACTGTTGAGTACTATACCTTATATCTACCCCGGTAATAAGATTACCTTCTACCGGGAGTGCCCAGATGATAGCGATGTCATACAGTGTTACAGTTGCCTCGCCAACCAAGAAACTGAAAGTATGCGTCTCGGGACGCCATCTCTCGACTAATGCAGTTATTAGGTAGGTGTTAATCTCAATATGCCCACACTGTAAAACACCCAAAAACTCCATATTCTGGAGCACTTGCAAAACACAAGTGTGACGTGGGACTAATTGAATGACGTGAAAAAAAGATGTCACCGCGTCGTACATATAAAGTTGTATCCGGAGCTCCAAACACATCTTACGATGAATGATTTAATTGTTCATACAAAACACTTGTATCAATAGGACCAAAATTAGCCATAATCACTCAAAAAAATTTCTTCTTTTTTAATTCTCTACAAATTTTCACACCTTTTGAACTTTTTCTTCTACCTTTCTCGATTGAAAAGTGTGAAATGAAAATTTTTTCTCTCGGGTGAGAAGTGTGCAATGGTGAAAAGCTTGAATTGCAGCTCACACTTATGCAATTCACGAGTGAATAGTGCTGTTGTGCCACCGCTGGCTCAACCAACGATGGCACAGCACCATTGTCACAAATCAGCTTGCAAAATTGCAGGCTGCTTTGACCCTATTTTTTTCTATTTAATTCAGTGAAGAACCGCTATCTCATATAGCAGTTCTTTCACTGTTTAGTTTTTTTTATTATAAAATTATGTCACTCCGTCCAGTGAATGGGGTGACTAGTTAAATTCAAATTTGTTTTTTACAAAATCAGTCACTGCGATTTTGAATCGTGGTGATTGATTAAACACTTTTTTTTTTAAGAAAAATTGTGGCATCACATTTTAAGAACGCGGTGCCACTCCAAATTTTAAAACTTTCAATTTCACTGCATTTTTTTATTTTTTTATTAATTTCCCCATAAACTTGGGGCTATTTTCGGCCAATTCTAAAAATAACTCATAATGATACAAATATATTTAGAGAAGTTGGTTTTCCTAAATTTAATCTCTGCATCCAATTTCTTAATTTAAATCCTATAAAAACAAATTATCTACTAACTATTATTTATTATATCTTATAAACTCATACAAGTATAAATTTTTTATTTTAACCAATTGATATATTTAAATATTTGAATATACTGAACAATGTAATTAATAGAATAAATAAAACAAATATATATCTTTTAACAAATTCATTATTTAATTTTGGATAATACAAATGAGAAAATCTCAAAATATAATATTCCTTTCAAAAGACACAAAATTATTTATGCCAATTATTTCCACTTAAATCATATCCCCTAAAGAAAGAAGTTCACAATTTTGTTAACATTAAAATTGAAAATAGTTCGAACTATAATTTTCATTTTTTTCCAGGTAAATTACCTTATCACTTATCAAATTACACAAACACCTCCTATTTTTATAAAATTACAGCTGCAGCCCTTAAGGAGTGTTAGTCTAATATTTTTCGAAAGATGTTGGTGTAAGTTTAACTCAGGAGGTGTAGCGAGTTATTTAATTTTTTATTATAAAAAAAAAGAAAGTTTATATTAATATAATTTTTTTAAATATATTAATAATAATATAACGAGTCGCGATTTTGAATCGCGACTCGATTAAAAAAGAATTTTTTTTTTAAAAAAAGTCCCAAATCGGGATTTCGAATACCGACTTCAAGTCAACTTTTTTTTTGTTTTTTTAATTAAATTTTGTTAATTAATTATATAATTTTATTTAATTATGTATAATTAATATATTAAAGTTTAAAAATAAAATTATATTAATATAAAAAATTATAATATTAAAATTATATTAATATAAAAAATTATAATATTAAAATTATATTAATATAAAAAATTATAATATTAAAATTATATTAATATAAAAAATTATAATTAAGTGTATAAATATAATATGTATATTTTTTCGTACAGTTGTAAAAAATACAATGAAGTATATAATTATTTTTGACAATCCAATACTAGTACATTTGATTGTGTAGAAGAATTTCTTTGTTAGGATTGTTGCCTTGCACGCGTTTGCGTCCAATCTATCTCGTTGTGAATAATTTATAAAACTATATTATTGGCTATTTTATGATTTTGGCTATTTATATTAATATTCAATTAAACATCACATTTGATATAAAAATAATATAATTGATTAATTAAATTATTAGATTTGTTATATTTAACCACATGCGTAATTCTATGTATTGTTGTTTAATTAAATTATATAGTAATGATAAATTAATAGAAAATTTATAGAAATATTCCAAAAAATCTTCTTCACAATCAGATGTGCCGGTATCGGTTTGTCAAGAATAATTGTATATTTCATTGTATTATTTACAATTGTACAAAAAAATATACATTATTATATTTGTGCACTTAATTATAATTTTTTAAATAAATATAATTTTAATTAATTATATATAATTAAATAAAATTATAACTTTAATATGTTAATTAATATAATTGTAATTTTAATATGTTAATTATGTATAATTAAATGAAATTATATAATTAATTATTTACAATTTAATTAAATGAAAACAAAAAGAAAAATTGCCCAAATCGTGATACACAATCAGATATACTGGTATTGGATTGTCAAGAATAATTGTATACTTCATTATATTTTTTATAACTGTACAAAAAAATATACATATTATATTTGTACGCTTAATTATAATTTTTTATATTAATATAATTTTAATATTATAATTTTTTAAATTTTAATATATTAATTATACAATAATTAAACAAAATTATATAATTAACTAACAAAATTTAATTAAAAAAACAAAAAAAAAAAGTTTGCACTTGGAGTCGGTATATTCAAATACCGACTCCAAGTCGGGATTTTAAATACCGACTTCAAGTCGGTATTCGAAATCCCGATTTGGGACTTTTTAAAAAAAAAAAAATTCTTTTTTAATCGAGTCGCGACTCGTTATATTATTATTAATATATTTAAAAAAATTATATTAATATAAATTTTTTTTTTATAATAAAAAATTAAATAACTCGAGGTGTAGCTGTAATTTTATAAAAAATAAAAAATATTTATGTGTTTTAGCTCCATCCGTACAGGTCATCAATATATTTTAAACCCTTAATATTTATAGTATATGATTCATACAATACATTCTAATTCAGACACTGTTTTCATTTCAAAAAAAATTCAAACACTTTTTTAACACATCAATAATTCAAATCATCAAATCTATAAAACGAGACAAAAAAGAAACAATAAATTACGATAGATGCAGGCATTCAGTCACGTCCGTATAAATCGAATTCACTAACAATCATGAATTTTTCCTTTTGAAAGCTCCAAAATTATTCATTAAAAAAGGGGGGAAGAATTAATTTTGAGTAGATCACAAAGTCAATTAATCGCTTGGTTTTTTGTCTTTTCAATTATATCATGAATTTAAATTATAAAAATATTAATATATGTCAATTACCAATATTAAATATTATTGGTGTTCCGTAACCCACCATTTGTTTCTGCAATAGTTGTGTTATGTTATAATTTTTTGGGCTCATTACTGTGAGGGTGGAAACCCAAGAGTAGTATCAAAGTGGTGGTTCCTACCTCCGGCTCCGACGTG